>NC_091164.1:2156569-2199546 GCF_040958095.1 Procambarus clarkii | reverse complement strand
AGAGAGAGAGAGAGAGAGAGAGAGAGAGAGAGAGAGAGAGAGAGAGAGAGAGAGAGAGAGAGAGAGAGAGAGAGAGAGAGAGAGAGATGAGGGGGGGGGGCTAGGACACCTACTAACGTCTCCCTAATGAACAACCTTAACAGTTTACGAGCTTCGAAACTTCACAATCCAAAGTTATTATTACTTTAGACAACATCGTAGTGCTTCGGAACTCATAAACAGTTTAATAAATGTAAATAATGCCTCCATGACTGAGGAAAGATGAATAGGTTTCACAAGTGGCTGCGTAAATGACTGATGAATCATGGCCCCGGGTTGCGGGTTCGAACCCAAACTACGGCTTAAAAATTTTCTTTTGTATAACACTGATAAAGCTATATTATTGTGAAGACAAAGAACATTGCAGTAAACTGTAGAAAATGGTTCCACTATGGGTGTGTGTCGGAGACCAGAGTAGCATACCACCAGGTGGGCAGCCCGTCCTCCTAAGGGTTGTCCTTATCCTAACCTACCAGAGGACCCCAAACAGAAAACGGGACAGTACGTCACTTTCGCCAGCCGCTTTCATTTTCTAGCTCGACAATTTTTGGCCTGATGTAACGCATACGCGCGAAAAGCGACGTTCTTTGTAGGAGGACAGGTTGAGGTAGGAGTACCCGTGTTGGAGACGGGCTACACATGCCTGTGTTCGTGTGTGGCATAGACTGCTGGTACAGAGTCGTCTGTACCACGCGTAACTACAAATCGTGTATAAAGTGTTGACCAGACCACACACTAGAAGGTGAAGGGACGACGACGTTTCGGTCCGTCCTGAACCATTCTCAAGTCGATTGTGAGAATGGTCTACAATGGGCTTGAGAATGGTCCAGGAAGGACCGAAACTTCGTCGTCCCTTCACCTTCTAGTGTGTGGTCTGGTCAACATACTTTAGCCACGTTATTGTGACTCATCGCCTGCATCGTGTATAAAGTATATGTGGAAGCTGATCAGAATTACATTTCACCTTTGTAAATGCACATTAATGACACTATGCAAAAGACACATGAACACTCTATGTAGGGCATACGTAAATTTGTGTATCTATGTATTTACATGTGTAGGTTAGCTTAGCATTTTAAAAGCACTACAATCACCTTCTGTGGTTGATTGTTCAATAAATCCCTGAACTATATGTTTAACAGATCTCTTACCCTGTCCATGGAGGACAGAAGAAAATGTATATATATATGCTGGTTAGCATTGTAAATATCTGGCCACGTCTGTGGTAGGAAAAAAAACTACAACTCCCTTTCGAGGTATAACACTTGGGCTCAACCGACCGACTTAGTGGGCACAATATCCACGAATAACGTTATTTCAACACTGATTTAACGTTACTTTTGGATAATGTGGCCATTGTGACGTAAGCCATACACCTGTACACTGAGAGAGCTGACAAACACAATGAGGTTATCTTGAGGTTATCTTGAGGTTATCTTGAGATGATTTCAGGGTTTTAGTGTCCCCGCGGCCCGGTCCTCGACCAGGCCTCCACCTCCAGGAAGCAGCCCGTGACAGCTGACTAACTCCCAGGTACCTATTTTACTGCTAGGTAACAGGGGCATAGGGTGAAAGAAACTCTGCCCATTGTTTCTCGCCGGCGCCCGGGATCAAACCCGGGACCACAGGATCACACGTCCAGCGTGCTGTCTGCTCGGCCGACCGGTAATAAACGGTAATATTTTACATCAACGACGACGCACACGTGGTGATGAGACGCGTCTCTGACGTTCAAATACTCACCACTCATATGACGTACCCACCGGTGACGTACACACCACCAGCAAACGTTCACAAGAATGTGAATCAACATTAAGTGAGGTATGATAACACGTCAAAGATAACACCGTATGGAGATAGTGAGGAGGAGGGAGGCCAGGGAAGAACCACGACCAGGAGGTAGTATGGTGGAGGTCGTAGAGAGGACGTGTACTCACCCTTCTGGTGGAGCTGAGTGCGAGAGGCGTCATCCTTGAGGCTGTCAGCTGAGGCCACCAACTCGTCCAGCTGAGGCTTCTTGCCCTCCAGCTCCCGCAGCACACTCTGCAACGCCCGGGGAAAATGGACATTAGTACTCCACATACAACATATATAAAACATACATTATATATAAAACAGAATATATGTTGCTGTTGCTATATATGTTGCACATATATATATAATATATATAATATATATAATATATATAAAAGCATATTTATAAAATATTAAAACTAGAGAGAAAAACAGCACATTCAACAGCGATACATCAACTACCTAGCTTTGACATCATATGTAAATCATTATACGAGAATGCCAGGGGCTAGATTCACGAAGCAGTTTTACGCAAACACTTACGAATCTGTACATCTTTTCTCAATCTTTGGCGGCTTTGCTTACAATTATTAAATAGTTAATGAGCTCCGAAGCACCAGGAGGCTGTTTATAACAAAAACAACAGTTGATTGTGAAGTTTTCATGCTTGTAAACTCTTTAATAAATGTAACCAAAGCCGTCAAAGATTGAGGAAAGATATACACGTTCGTAAGTACTTGCGTAACTGCTTCGTGAATCTGGTCCCAGATAAACCGTAAGATAAGAACGTGGCATCCCAAGACGATCTTTACACACAGATGAATCAACGGAAAGATATTTTAACTCAGTTTATGAACGTAACGAGAACGTGAAGTCAAAATTCCAAACGCAGTTCAAAGTTCTTCCCACAAAAACGAAAGTATATTAATTATATTGTATAATATATATAGATTAGTATCAGCACTTGTTTTCTAGTAACAGGCACATAAGAAAAACTGGAGAATGCCTATTGACCTATACAAGGCAGCTCCTATTTATACGATGTTGCTCCTGTTTGTACGAGCCAGCTTCTATTTATGCGAGGAAGCTTCCTTTTATAGAAGGCAGCCCCTATTTATACGAGTAAGCTTCTGCTTATACACAGCAGCTCCTAGACAATTCACTGGCAAACGTGGACAACCATTACTTCATGACCTAACTTGGCCTAACTTCACAAGTTACAAAACCAATACAAGAGACAACGGTTGTATTCCATCAAAACAAGATACACAAAAAAAGCTGTCATTCTACATTAGGTTACAGTGACTTCATTATGGTCTGGAATGCCTTTCCCACGTGCCTCCCATGCGTTCAGACAATATAGGCACTGCGATTCAGCATGGATTGCATTCAACCCAACAAATAACCAAAGGACGTGTGCACAACCCTTGTTCTTGTCTCAGAACCTACATCCCGCCTCAGAACCCATGCCCACGCATTAAAACCCATGCCCACTGCCTTCAAACCCATGCCCACGCTGCAACGTGGGTAAGTCTGTCAGATATTTGTGACTGTTCAGCAAACCACAGCGATAAACGTACCGGGAGCTAATTAAAATATTTTGCAAGGACTGATAGCTTCTCCCAGACTGCGGTACACATGTTTGCACTTGAGCACAGCTGGGGGAGCTCACTGGCCGAGAGGAATCAGTGTTGACTTAGCAGCCAGCAGTGAACGTACCAAGATTAAGTAACGTTCCCACAAGTGCAAGTGTAAGCACCCATATTTCCCCGCCCTTGTTGAGGTAATGTGGTCTTTGCAGGCGAGGAGTCACAATAACGTGGCTGAAGTATGTTAACCTAGACCATACACAGTTTCAAGTGTAGATATGATAGAGCGCAATAGGCTCAGGAACCTGTACACCTGTTGATTGACGGTTGAGAGGCGGGACCAAAGAGCCAGAGCTCAACCCCCAAAAGCACAACTAGGTGAGTAACTAGGTGAGTACACACTAGCAGGTGAAGGGACGACGACGTTTCGGCCCGTCCTGGACCATTCTCACAATCTCACAATCGACTTGAGAATGGTCTAGGACGGACCGAAACGTCGTCGTCCCTTCACCTTCTAGTGTGTGGTCTGGTCAACATATTGTGGTCTTTAATATTGCCCCCGTATCATGGAGGTCAGCCAGGATCCAAACAATAACTTGTTAACAAATCCACAAGGGCCGTGACGAGGATTCGAACCTGCGTCCGAGAACATCTCAGACGCTGCCTTAATCGACTGATTTGTCCCCCCCCCCCTTATGGATTTGTTCATTTGATACATCACGCTATTATGATTTCTGTGTGTAATAACTTCTTATTAAAGCACCCAAAAATTACTCCCTATTCTTGTATTAATTCTTCAGTGATTGCTTTTCTGTGGCAGATCAGCGACTTGTAGTAGTCAATATTCATTTGCTTGCAGTAGTTTATTTAATTAACAACCATCTCTGCCCTGCATTGTTTTAGAAATTAATTCAGTAATTAATAGAAGCCGGGTGTGTGCAGCAGAATGTTCAGTAAACCAAGGACTGGTCAACTCTGAGAAAAGATTAATTAACTGGATTATATGATGTCAAACACCAGGTATTACAACAGAATAATGCATCGTATTTTGACGTGAAACTCCCCAACGTCAAAATATGACTTAATATGTCATGGTGACTCGCTAAACTGACACCCCGTTGCGTTTTCTATTCGTTTGTCCTTGGTTAGATTAGATTAGATTAGCTTCGGGCAATTTAATACATAATTTTTGTGACTGACAGTTCGAGACGACGGGCTGATTACAGTGTGTGTAAATCAAACAATTACTATTGACATCTATTTTCAATATCCAGTAAAACATGTCTACTCCTCAGGACCCATATTTACGCCTCAAACCCAGCGTCAACACCTCGCAACACAAATCCGAGAGGTCAATATATCTTCCATTGTCGATAGAAACAGGAGACAGAGAAATTCTTATCTTCCACCTTCATGTGAGAGGAAGCCCAACTTCTACTTGTAGGAGAAAGAATCCCCTCCCTATCTTTTACTTTCAAAAGAGGAACCACCTATCATCCATTTTCACGAGAGAGGAACCATCTATCTTCATGAGACAGGAGTCCTAATCATCTATCTTCATGAGAAAGAAACCACCCATCATCTACCTTCAGGAGAGAGAAAACCCTACCTCTAAACTTTATGAGGGAAACTCCACCCTTCCACTTTCCTGAAGCCCACTGGGATAATGGGTTTGACACGAGGCGAGCGCTTCAAACTTATCAAGAGTTCCATCATCTCCCTGTCTCCATACTCACCACTACAACTTATCCACGGTGTATGTTACATGCTCTACCTTGGTAAGAGATGGGAGAGGCAAAGGAAGAGAGAGAAAGAGGAAGACAAAGAGAGAGAGAGAGAGAGAGAGAGAGAGAGAGAGAGAGAGAGAGAGAGAGAGAGAGAGAGAGAGAGAGAGAGAGAGAGAGAGAGAGAGAGATAGAGAGAGAGAGAGAGAGAGAGAGAGAGATAGAGAGAGAGAGAGAGAGAGAGAGAGAGAGAGAGAGAGAGAGAGAGAGAGAGAGAGAGAGAGAGAGAGAGAGAGAGATAGAGAGAGAGAGAGAGAGAGAGAGAGAGAGAGAGAGAGAGAGAGAGAGAGAGAGAGAGAGAGAGAGAGAGAGAGAGAGAGAGAGAGAGAGAGAGAGAGAGAGAGAGAGAGAGAGAGAGAGAGAGAGAGAGAGAGACTGTGGGAGGTGCGATATCCTCACTTTTATGACCATCATCGTCAACAGAGAGACGAGCCGGCTGAGCCTCACAAGCTTCAACTTATACTCCCCTTGGAATATAAACAGTCTCGCCTGCCAGCCTGCTCTCTCTTACACACACACACACACACACACACACACACACACACACACACACACACACACACACACACACACACACACACACACACACACACACACACAAACACACTTTTCTCAGCGCATCTCTATTATCTATGTCACGCCTGAAGGCCTATCCTAAACATTTTTTAGAAATATTTAAAATTACCACAAGAAAGCCGACGACCAGTGAATAATAAAGGCAAATGCGAGAGCGCGCAGCGTCACATTAAGACATAACTGGTATTCAACACATTACTGTTGAAACGGATGAGATCAAAGCTACAGTCAATGATACAGGAGCAATACATGATGGTCTAAGTGATGTGACCGTGTTTATGTTCGAACCGTCGGCTTTCTTGCCTGCTGGATGGGGTTCTGGGAGTTCTTCTACTCCCCAAGCCCGGCTCCAGGCCTGGCTAGACTTGTGAGAGCTTGGTCCACCAGGCTGTTGCTCGGAGCGGCCCGCAGGCCCACATATCCACCACAGCCCGGCTGGTCCCGCACTTCTAGAAGAAACTATCTAGTTTTCGCTTGAAGATGGAGAAATTGTTTTTCTCTCTCAAAATACCAAGGGCTCAAGTGCATGACGATCCGGCCACTTGCCTTGAGTTGCGATGAATTGCTTGTTTTGTATTCTGCTATGAATTTGTCATTTGATGTATACCAGCTTTCTCCCCGGGCGCCGACAGCTTTGTCTCTGCCTCTGAGTAAAGCTGTCGTGCTGCCTAACTTTACTCTATTTCTTGAATTTATTTCAGATTTACTGAAAATACTCGGCACATTCGGCGTTCTTCAACTGTCTGGACATCTAAGACATCTACAGTTTTCTCCGGAAGGATGGGGGGGGGGGGGAGGAGACCCTCGGGGTGGTGAGGGTGGGTCATGGTGCCATGGTGAGGATGATGATGGTGGGTCATGGTGTCATGGTGAGGATGGTGATGGTGGGTCATGGTGTCATGGTGAGGATGGTGATGATGGGTCATGGTGAGGATGGTGATGGTGGGTCATGGTGTCATGGTGAGGATGGTGATGGTGGGTCATGGTGTCATGGTGAGGATGGTGATGGTGGGTCATGGTGTCATGGTGAGGATGGTGATGGTGGGTCATGGTGAGGATGGTGATGGTGGGTCATGGTGTCATGGTGAGGATGGTGATGGTGGGTCATGGTGTCATGGTGAGGATGGTGATGGTGGGTCATGGTGTCATGGTGAGGATGGTGAGGGTGGGTCATGGTGTCATGGTGAGGATGGTGATGGTGGGTCATGGTGTCATGGTGAGGATGGTGATGGTGGGTCATGGTGTCATGGTGAGGATGGTGATGGTGGGTCATGGTGTCATGGTGAGGATGGTGATGGTGGGTCATGGTGTCATGGTGAGGATGGTGATGGTGGGTCATGGTGAGGATGGTGATGGTGGGTCATGGTGTCATGGTGAGGATGGTGATGGTGGGTCATGGTGAGGATGGTGATGGTGGGTCATGGTGTCATGGTGAGGATGGTGATGGTGGGCATGGTGTCATGGTGAGGATGGTGATGGTGGGTCATGGTGTCATGGTGAGGATGGTGATGGTGGGTCATGGTGTCATGGTGAGGATGGTGATGGTGGGTCATGGTGTCATGGTGAGGATGGTGATGGTGGGTCATGGTGTCATGGTGAGGATGGTGATGGTGGGTCATGGTGTCATGGTGAGGATGGTGATGGTGGGTCATGGTGTCATGGTGAGGATGGTGAAGGTGGGTCATGGTGTCATGGTGAGGATGGTGATGGTGGGTCATGGTGTCATGGTGAGGATGGTGATGGTGGGTCATGGTGTCATGGTGAGGATGGTGAGGGTGGGTCATGGTGTCATGGTGAGGATGGTGATGGTGGGTCATGGTGTCATGGTGAGGATGGTGATGGTGGGTCATGGTGTCATGGTGAGGATGGTGATGGTGGGTCATGGTGTCATGGTGAGGATGGTGATGGTGGGTCATGGTGTCATGGTGAGGATGGTGATGGTGGGTCATGGTGTCATGGTAAGGATGGTGATGGTGGGGTCGGGAAGCCACGTGGAGTGGTGCGAACATTTTGTACGAATATTTTTTATGTTAACATAAAAAAAAAACGAAAATAATCAACTTTGCAGTAACAGAACAGAGAACGTGGGCGGGAATTGAAAATGACTTGTTGTTTAAAAAATTCATAATTTGTATTTTAAATATATCAGAATATGTATACTCTGTCTAGAAACTAATAAGGCAACCTAGAGGTCAATATAAATTGTAAACAAACACACACACACACACACACACACACACACACACACACACACACACACACACACACACACACACACACACACACACAAACACACACACAACACACACACACACACACACACACACACACACACACACACACACACACACACACACACACACACACACACACAGTAGATAAAGACAGACTATTTAACACAAGGGGCACACGCCCTAACGTGTCAGCAAGGCGGACAGTCCGCCTGCTTTCATACCTCTCACTGTATTTCCCACTTCTAAACTTTCCTTCACCTATACTTCTCCTTTACTCAAAAAAAAAAAAAAAAAAAAAAAAAAAAAAAAAAAAAAAAAAAAGGGGACACAGGTGGAAATTGAGTGCCCAAATGAGCCATAGGGACGTTAGAAAGATTTTTTTCAGTATCAGAGTAGTAGACAAATGGAATGCATTAGGAAGTGATGTGGTGGAGGCTGACTCCATACACAGCTTCAAGTGTAGATATGATAAGAGCCCAGCAGGCTCAGGAACCTGTACATTAGTTGATTGACAGCTGAGAGGCGGGACCAAAGAACCAGAGCTTAACCTCCGCAAGCACAACTAGGTAAGTACACAAAGGAAAGAGGGTAGAGTGGGCGTAAGCTTCCTTAAGTTTTTCACTAGCCTCAGTTAAGTCTTGGGAGCTGGTAGGTAAGTTGGTCAAGGATTCTCCCTAAGTTTCTCCAGGAAAAATACAAGACGAAATAGTTGAGCATGCTTCTAAACTCTCACTCCTGCAGAAGACTTTAATCCTCAACATATACCATGCATATGATGACCAACTTTACTTTAAAATATTACCATTAATAACATTTCAAGCACAACACGCTACATTTCTCTCCAGCTCCAACATGACCATTAACACGAAAACAACACATATTCCTCCAAAAATTAAACACTACATATTAGCTACCATAGAATCCTTGACTGTACATATACCCCGCAAAACCTTCCAATATTGTAGATATTCCTACTACCTTGAAATTTTAGTCGCCAACAGAATACAATATTGTATCCATTACTCTTCTTTAAACTAGTAATTGTAACCAGTGGCCCCTAACAGATGAATGTTCACCTCATCGAGGAAACTGTGACGTTGGCTGTAGTCTGGTGATTGATGGTAGGCGCTCCAGGTGATGAGTCCACAAGCACAACCGTTCCCGCCTGACACCTCCACCTTGCTCTCTGTACCCAGCATGTTCCACCCTCCTGACGGTGCGGCGGTGACGCTGAGTGACGGGGTGAGTGAGTGAGTGAGTGAGTGAGTGAGTGAGTGAGTGAGTGAGTGAGTGAGTGAGTGAGTGAGTGAGTGAGTGAGTGAGTGAGTGAGTGAGTGAGTGAGTGAGTGAGTGACGGGGTGAGTGAGTGAGTGAGTGAACGTGAGAGAGAATACAGAAATAATACAGAGAAGATACAGAGAGAAAATACACAGACAAAGACAGGGACAGAGACAAAGACAAACAGAGACAGGGGCAGACGGGTGAAGGGACGGAGATAGGGACAAGACAAACAGGGACAAAGACAGAGGGCAAAGATAGGGACAGACAGAAACAGGGATATTCATCATGTACACATTAATCTTCTTATACTAAACTCTGTCTGTTATTTTAGTTATATTTCTTGATAACATATTTTTAATAAATACATGTTTACATTTAGATAACAACTGCCATATTTGCTTATATAAATATATTGTATAGTAGATAATCTACATCTATGTATTTTAATCTATCAGCTATATTTTTAATATTTATATAATGATCTATCTTTATCAATACATCTATTTATTTCTTTATCCGTAAGAGAGAGAGGGTGTGTAAATTATGTGGCCCCGAGGAGCCTTCAGGTGAGGTTAAAGTTGTTGAACCATATCACTGGACTCCGCCCCCTTCCACCTGCACCTCCACTACCACCACTATCACTATCACCTGCAGCTCCACTACCACCCACTATCACTATCACCTGCAGCTCCACTACCACCACTATCACTATCACCTGCAGCTCCACTACCACCACCACCACTATCACCTGCACCTCCACCACCACCACTATCACCTGCAGCTCCACTACCACCACCACCACTATCACCTGCAGCTCCACTACCACCACTATCACTATCACCTGCAACTCCACCACCACCACCACAACCACCACTATCACCTGCAACTTCACCACCACCACCATCACTACCACTGCCACCTGCAACTCCAACACCACCACTATCACCTGCAGCTCCACCACCACCACCACCACCGTCATCACCATCACCATCACCACTTCCACCGTCACCACCACTACCACCATCGTCACCACCACTACCACCATCGTCACCACCGTCACTACCACCACCACCACCATCGCCACCAGATCTAACTAACCCAAAGAACAAACACGCAGCAAAGTAGAGGATAGGAATTCACACAAGCAGCATCATATCCAGTAAGAGCGGCAGACAGCAGACCTACGGCTGCACGGAGCGTCGGCAGCGAACCCCATCACAGTTACCAAAATGGAAAAGCATTAACAGTTGGAGCAGAGAGACAACAGCCGCTGGGGAGAAGCCTAACACAAGCAGGAGTGGAGATGCAACAGTATCTCGACTTGAGAATGGTCCAGGACGGACCGAAACGTCGTCGTCCCTTCACCTTCGAGTGTGTGGTCTGGTCAACATACTTCAGCCACGTTAGTGTGACTCGTCGCCTGCATATGCAACAGTATAGACACAACAACGACTAAAGTGAAGCAACGGTAAACATAGATTAAGTAACTTCGTCCTGCCCGAAACTCCATGCGTGCTAGTGGCTTTACAAGAACATAACAACTCTTGTATATATAAATAAAATAAAATTAAATTAAAATAAAAACAACTTCAGGAGTAGAGAATCAATAACTTTTAGGAAAGCGTTGTAGTTCAGATTCAGTGGATGCAAACCGTTCGTCTAACTCCCAACATATTAAGCCAAAATTATACTATCTGTTTTCCTATTGAGACAATGTATGTAACCCGACCACACACCCCACTGTACGTATCTTAAGCCCCCAACACTATGTTCACATGTTACTGGAACAACAGTGGAAGCTTCAAGAGATAACTGACAAGTTTCTGCTGGGGGTTACCTCCCAATTGTTCGTACTTCTCTTTCATGTTGTTGTTGTTATAGATTCAGCTGCTCGGACTAAGTTCCAAGTAGCACGGGCTATGGTGAGCCCGTAACTTACCTGGCACAGGAGCGGGGCAAGTAGCGCGGGCTATGGTGAGCCCATAGTGAACTTACCTGGCACAGGAGCGGTCCTCTCTTTCATGCCTTGCATTCTCCTTACACCCTGATTGTTCAAACTCCTCTCCTGTGTCTTCCTCATATTCTCTTCCACCACACACTCCCTCTAACTCCCCTCCTTTCCCCCTTCCACACCCTGGAACACCTTCCCCTCACCTGCCAACTGTTTTTTTTTACCGTTAGACATGAATTTCCTTCACCGACCGCCATCTGCACCTCCGCCAATACTTACCTTGCACTTCCTCTTCCCTCCTCTCTTTCTCCACAATGTTTCTTCCCATGTATTTCCCCCCGTCTTCTCCCTCTTCCACTGCGTCCTTTTTATTTCCCCGGCGCCGCAATCTCTACCTCGCAGGGTCCTAGAATCTGATCCTCAGTGTCACTTTTCATTCAAGATTAAGCAAATTATAACTTGGCAATGCAAGGATAAAGAGCCCAGGCGAATCCTTCGAGAATAACAACCTCAGTTAGCGTACGATAATTTAAATCTTAATACGATATAATAATAATCTGGTATACAATGACTGGGTACGATAATATATGCTGGCATACAATGACTGGGTACGATCATATATGCTGGCATACAATGACTGGGTACAATAATATATGCTGGCATACAATGACTGAGTGCGATAATATAATAGTTCTAAGGGTCCGAGTTCGATGCCCGGTGGCGGCGGAAACAAATTGGCAGAGTTTCTTTCACTTTGATGCTCCTGTTTACCTAGCAGTAAATAGATACGTGGGAGTTAGACAGCTGCTACGGGCTGCTTCCTGGAAAGGGGGGGGGGGATTTGTAACAAAAAGGAGACCTGGTCGAGGACCGGGCCGCAGGGAGGCTAAGCCCCGAAATCATCTCAAGATAACCTCAAGAAGAAGATAACCACTCCATCTGTGTTTGGAAAATATATTAAAACTTGGAAAGAATGTTAAATAATGAAATAAACTCAAAATGTCAAACTCTTGTTTTCTATATTACCAAACTGGAAATTTTGATTGTGAAAAGGTCTGGAAATAGTTGTTAAAGACATATGTTTTGTTGGTAAGTAAATCAATCATAGAGTAAAGTGGAGATGTGAGGAGAGAACAGCAGACATTACTGGCGTTCCTCCTGTAGCCCAGGGTGATGTTATTAGTCACAGGATTGCTGCTCCTGACGCCCTCATCTATTGCAGGTGTTGTGGTGTGTGTTGCGGCAGGTGTTGTGGCGGGTGTTGCGGCGGGTGTTGTGGTGTGTGTTGCGGCGGGTGTTGTGGCGGGTGTTGTGGCGGGTGTTGCGGCGGGTGTTGTGGATGTTGTGGTTGTTGGTGAGCGAGCAATGTTGTGTCGTTGTGGGTGTGTTGGACTTGGTGTATTAGAGACTGTAAGGGGTTATTAATGGTTGTAGTGGAGTTTCCTCTGAGTATACCAGACACTCACCTAATTGTGCTTGCGGGGGTTGAGCTTTGGCTCTTTGGTCCCGCCTCTCAACTGTCAATCAACTGGTGTACAGATTCCTGAGCCTACTGGGCTCTACTCTACACTGTATATAGGTGGGTGTATTTGACATGATTGAATAAGTTGTTTATATTAAGCTCTAAGCATGAGAGAGAAAGAGAGAAAGAGAGAAAGAGAGAGAGAGAGAGAGAGAGAGAGAGAGAGAGAGAGAGAGAGAGAGAGAGAGAGAGAGAGAGAGAGAGAGAGAGAGAGAGAGAGAGAGAGAGAGAGAGAAAAGAGAGAGAGAAAAGAGAGAGAGAAAAGAGAGAGAGAGAGAGAGAGAGAGAGAGAGAGAGAGAGAGAGAGAGAGAGAGAGAGAGAGAGAGAGAGAGAGAGAGAGAGAGAGAGAGAGAGAGAGAGAGAATGTGTTGTGAGAGCTAGGGGAGAGTGGTAATATTGTGTGCCGGAGGACGATAATGACATTCCTTAATCGAATAGCCCGGGCAGAGCGGGTGTCATATGAGAGGCTCCGACACAGATTACCGTGCTCTCTCTCTCTCTCTCTCTCTCTCTCTCTCTCTCTCTCTCTCTCTCTCTCTCTCTCTCTCTCTCTCTCTCTCTCTCTCTCTCTCTTTCTCTCAAGAGACTCTTACTCAAGCTGGAGAACCAGGCGGGTTTACCTTGAAGTGGGAAAGTGACCGAGAAAGTACCCCTCAGGAAGGAAACAAACGGTCATCATGAAGGAGGAAGACTTCAGAGGTTATAGGTAAGGAGCGGCGTGCCACAGAGGTCGGTACTACGGCCCTTGCTCCTCCTAGTACATGCTAGCCAACCACCAGACAAGAGGATATTGACTCCTTCAAATAGGAATACTAGCGGTGGCGCTATTTGATAAGGAGGAGAGAGATATTTCTATTAACAAAGAAGAAAGCCTTGGGAGTACCCTGCTGGATTTATTTAGAATCATTGAACCCTATTGGTCACATTTACAGTATTTCTATTTTGTTTTCTTGAATGCAGACTCTTAAAGCTCTTTTTTTACCATTACATTTGCAATGTCAGTACTGCATTTTTGGCATTTCTATTTTATTTACCTCGGCACATAAGCTATCTTTTGCAAGGAATTAACCCGGTTCTGTCAATTTTCAGTCCATTTGTATTGTCTGTTTAGGTGCGGTAGCGTCTTCGTGTGAATTGGTTGCCCGCCAATAAGTCATATATATGTGACTGGTCTCCCAGTGTATATAAGTCATATATGTATGATGATCAATACATGTCCCAGGACAGGGCCTCAGTCCCTACAATGGAATAATTATCAAAAGAAGGCTACACCAAGCCGGGGAGAGTATGTAGTACATAAGATCCTATACAGAGACTTGTAAAAGTTGATAAAAAAACAGTTAGTGTAAGAGTTGTAATTTAGTGGATTACGTTTCAGATTCAGTTATGACAGGGTCGAAAGGGATCGAGACCTTGTGGACCTTGTGTAAGAAGGCCTGGTCGAGGACCGGGCCGCGGGGACGCTAAGCCCCGAAATCACTACAAGGTAATCAGTCAACTTGGAGCTGGCAAGGCGGGACTGGAGCGTTTAAACACAGGTGAGTAAACAGCCACACGACCAGACAAAGAAAGTGGACGTCCCGCACCCCGTCGTCAATACGTGCCACAGCATAAAGTTATCGACTGGCGCACCCCATTAACCCACCGCGGTAAACAACACAGATATAGAAAACGCGAACAGTACTAAGAGGGGCAGCACATTTATAAACTACAGTTCTGACGGGAAACTAATGTAATCAGTTTAATTTTTACTACTACAATCAGAATCTTACAAAATTCTAAATAAATAACGTTAAATTTGTGGCAATTATACTACACAAATATACCGTAAAAAAATAAAAAAAATACTATAGAGTTATACTGCTGAAGAACCAATTATAATTTTCTTCCTTTCGGTCAAGAAATTAAGAGATTAGATTATTGGTTGTTATTGAAGAGTAAATACAGCAATTACAAGACGTGAGACAAATATTACCATGCACAATGAGACCATAATAACGTGTTGTATTTATTGAGGCATCACGATGGGATCGAACCCGCGTCCCTGGGCCAGGATTCATCACTTAAGTGTTTATCCAACCAATTACGAAACCTATACATCTTTCCTGAATCATGGCAGCTTTGTTTAACATTTATTACACAGCTTACGAACTTGGAAATATTATTGTTATAATCAAGTATTGTTACATATATATATATATATATATATATATATATATATATATATATATATATATATATATATATATATATATATATATATTGTGACGATAATCTCCTTCAAGAGATTGAGCCTGCTCTTCCCTCCACAATTACGTCGTTATATATATATAAAACTACTATGGAAGAAATGTCCAACAACGACAACAACATCTCCAAGGTTTGCCAGAGCGCAAAACGTATGCAGCCAGGAACACCTGCTCAGACTCAAACCGCCAAACTACCAGTCTTGCTGCCGGCTCCTCTGATTGGTCGCCGGTCGGGCTGCAACTGCACTCCCCCCCCCCATACTACTTGATGTCTGGGGCCGCCACGACCTCAGTCCTTAGAATATTCCGTGCTTTCACAGTTAACACTTCTCCCTGCTAGACGTAAGCTTTAGCGTACGTATACTGAGAGAGGTGATAGCTTAAAGCCAATATTCCAGCACCTTTCATATACTTGTATATTGCACTTCTTGTTATTTTGTCTTAACGTAACTTTTCATTGTGTCATTTAATTATTCTTATTATTTTGATTGATTGATTTTATTATACGAATTTGTTTGACCATTTTATTCATGTTTTATTTCTTTAACGTAATTAAAATTTAATTGTTAAAATTTACTTGTGTTTTGTGTGTCTTCTCCTTACCTTACCACAGACGAAGTTCCAGATTTTCTATTTTTTTTTAATACTATGTGACGAGGCCATACCCCTAGCTTTGAACAGCCGAACACCAACGCGTTACCGTCACAATATATATATATATATATATATATATATATATATATATATATATATATATATATATATATATATATATATAATGTCGTACCTAGTAGCCAGAACGCACTTCTCAGCCTACTATGCAAGGCCCGATTTGCCTAATCCACCCCCACGTTACAAGAGCTCCCCCTCACCAGGGGTCAGAGCTCCCCCTCACCAGGGGTCAGAGCTCCCCTCACCAGGGGACAGAGCTCCCCTCACCAGGGGTCAGAGCTTCCCCTCACCAGGGGTCAGAGCTCCCCCTCACCAGGGGTCAGAGCTTCCCCTCACCAGGGGTCAGAGCTCCCCTCACCAGGGATCAGAGCTCCCCCTCACCAGGGGTCAGAGCTGTCCCAACCATGCACAACACCGCCGATGAACCAGGAGCAGCAGCAACAGCCGCCCGCCCAGAAACATCAACGGCAATAAAAGAAAAAGAGGCGTGAGAATCGGCAATAAAGAAGGCACCATAAAGAAAGGAATAAGTGTGAAGCAGCGATAAAAGCAGCACCATAAAGAGAGGAAGGAGTGAGCATATACAGGAAAATGTGCCAATAAAGAGTGTGAAAGAGGGGGCAGGGCTCTGCCCCCCCCCCTCCCACTCCCTTAACTTTGTGGAGGCGAAAGCTCGTGGTAACTTAAGGGTTCCAAACTACTTGCCCAGGTGACCCTTGGGTAAGCTGTTTACCGAGTGATATTTGCCCAGGTGACCCTTGGGTAAGCTGTTTACCGAGTGATATTTGCCCAGGTGACCCTTGGGTAAGCTGTTTACCGAGTGATATTTGCCCAGGTGACCCTTGGGTAAGCTGTTTACCGAGTGATATTTGCCCAGGTGACCCTTGGGTAAGCTGTTTACCGAGTGATATTTGCCCAGGTGACCCTTGGGTAAGCTGTTTACCGAGTGATATTTGCCCAGGTGACCCTTGGGTAAGCTGTTTACCGAGTGATATTTGCCCAGGTGACCCTTGGGTAAGCTGTTTACTGAACGATACTTGGTCAGGGAAGACCTCAGGAAAAGCAACCTTTGGAAAAGTCTTTGACCAGGAAAATCTCGATGAAGTAATGTTTCCACGGCGATATTTAGCTAGATTATCCTCTGAGAGAAACAATATTCTCAAGGCGATATCTTTTCACAGAGGCGATACCCGCAGTGACAATATCTGCCGAACCCACATTTGTATTGGCAATAACTGACTGAAGAACCGACGTTTACAACGCGATATTTCCCAGGTGATTAAATTCACGGAGACGACATATATATGGGCGATATTTGTTTAGCAAATACAGTTGTCTGTGTCGGAGAGACACTCGGGAGGAAGTTAACAACGTCGCGGCGACCATGGTAGTTATCTGACGGAGAGGACAAGGCGGGGATGGGGGGTTGACGGGTGAGGGGTTGACGGGTGTTGACGGGTGAGGGGTTGGGGGCGTTGACGGGTGAGGGATTGGAGAGGTTGACGGATAAGGGGTTGGGGGGCGTTGACGGGTGAGGGGTTGGGGAGGGGCGTTGACGGATGAGTGGTTGGGGGGATTGAGGGTATACTGATGAGGGGGTGAGGAGTTACTATTGGTATGAGGGGTGAGGGGGGTATTCATGGCATGAGGGGTGAGGGAAGAATGAGTACGACACGTCTCTCGCCTGTCATAAAATAACCATAAAGAATTATTAAGTGTTGATGCTGGGGTTGATCCCCCCCCCCACTTCCAAGCTCCCCCTCCCCCTCCTCAGCTTACATGCCCTAAGTTTCCTCTCCCCATAACTCAGATATCTCTATTACATTTCCAATGATGTCAGCACGACCAGGAACTGCAATTAAGAGCTCCAGCAGATCACCTTTGATACCTTATATAACGACGTCTCATACCTATTTAACACAAAATTTTCACAGCCCCGCTCCTGTGACAGGTAAGTCCACTACGGGCTCACCATAGCCCGTGCTACTTGGGACCTTTTGTTCTCAGTAGCTGAATCTTAAACAACAACAACAACCTATTTAACAATGTATTTCCTTCCCTTTATCCCCTTACCTCCCCCAGTCTTCCTCCCCATCTATTCCCCATTCCTTGCCTTCCCCATTCCTGACCCTTCTTGCCCCCCTGCCAACCCTACTGGGCCTTCTTCCCCACCTCATCTCTTGCTTCCCATTTACATATATTTCCTACTATCCCCCACCTTCGCCTCCTCCCCCTTTATAAAATTATCATTCCTCCCAAACTCCTCACCTGTTCCTTGCAAGAAATAATTGATTATTATTGAGAAAATCCACAGGGGCTGTGAGGTGCGGCGACCAAAGCATTGCCCCAGCTGCATACTCTACCACTGTACCATCGCGTCTTGGTAAAAGTCATATACAACCGGATTTCTACTGAAATCACACGAAATCTCAAGACCTTCACACTTCCTGTCATTTCAGTAGGAATGGCAATGCTTTGTTCGCGGGGCCTCACAGCCTTAGTAGTGTATATTATTATTATTATTATTATTATTATTATTATTATTATTATTATTATTATTATTAATCATTGTGGTAACGAGTACTGAGTGGCAACCTTGCCGTTTCCGTTATTCGTGACTAATGCACTCAACTGGGTAAGGATAGAAATGGCTAGGCTAGGCTAGGGTGAGGTTAGATTGGGCTGAGCTTGGTTGGGTTGGGCGTGGCGCTTAGCTAGACTAGGTTAGCCTAAGGTAAGGTTAGGAAGGAGAAAGAGAGAGAGAGAGAGAGAGAGAGAGAGAGAGAGAGAGAGAGAGAGAGAGAGAGAGAGAGAGAGAGAGAGAGAGAGGGGGAGGGAGAGAGAGGGAGAGGGAGAGGGAGAGGGAGAGGGAGAGAGAGAGAGAGAGAGAGAGAGAGAGAGAGAGAGAGAGAGAGAGAGAGAGAGAGAGAGAGAGAGAGAGAGAGAGAGAGAGAGAGAGAGAGAGAGAGAGAGAGAGAGAGAACCCGAGGACAGGAGCTTGAACCATACATAAACTGCCAGAGTCAACATCTCACACACGTAAACAAACTCACGTCCTGCATTTTTTATAAACTTCGCTTCAAGAAAGTATACATTAAAAAAAATATAATTTGAAACAAGTCTTAAATGATCCTGAGTAAGTTCTAGCTAGAAAAAAAGATAAAACTCACTTTAATATAAGATAATTCTTTATCGCACTACACTGTGTTTGGCCTTGATATATACAACACATACACCTTTGTACTCGAGCAACACATCAAGCCTATTTAATAACTCAGAATTATATCATGTATCTAATTCCTTGTTGTCCGTGCGCTCTGGGCAATAATATATGCCTCCGCCCTCTCCCTTCCCCTGTACTCTGGGAATTAACATACGCCTTCCTCTGTGTCTCGAGAATTAACATATACCTTCTGTGCGTTTTAATCACTGGTAAATGCCAGCCCTTGTCTTCCGGGTAGCAACATGTGCTACACCCCGACGCCCCTGGAGACAACACCCCCTCAACCCCCCCCCCCCCCCCCCCCGCTCAATTGCAAGAGGAACGTGAATCCAGAAAATTTGGTACAAATGCACAGGGGTGCAACTAACTCATAGCTAGCACCAGAACTATAATTAGGAATGCTGGGTACAGTCTTGCATGAGGTTACATATCACAGGCTTAAAATTATTCTGCACTTGAAAACGATTTACCGCAGAAAAGGAACATCTGGCCCCGAGTCATGCGAGCGATTACGTCAGGGTTCGAGCCTTGGTCAGGAAAGCTTGACAACAGGCACCAATGCTTAACGGTTCATCCAGCAGTAACTGGAATACCGGTTGTAATCCAATTAGCAGGTAACATAAAATTAGTATGGAAGGTTCAATACGAGCTATGGGAAGCTGTCAGCCTACTAACACCAGTTGACAGTCGTCGTCTGCCCCTGTACCCATTTGTGCAAAAATAAGGTAATGTACTCACCTAGTTGTGCTTGCGAAGGGTGAGCTTCTGCTCTTTGGTTCCACTTCTCGACTGTCAGTCAATTGGTGACCTTTTTCACGCAAGGTTACGACCATTATACCGCCAAGATTAAACGATGGCGTTACTAATAACGTGTCAACAGCTGCCCTCAATTACTTCATTATCCGGCCAAACCGGAAATATACGAATCCAAGCAACCCACACAACCTATCGAGGCTGCTGCGTTGATAAACGTCAATATTACGTTGCTTTGTAATAGACTGGTCGATTGCATTAAAAAAAATATGATGCAACGGGTGAGAAGACAGGTTGGGTATTCCATTAACCCGGGGTCTAGGAGACTCGAACCCTCGACCCCCATGTATGTGAGGCCGGAGCTCTATCGACCGAGCTATTGAGCAGTCTTAATAAGGAACGTTTATTAATAAACTTTCCTTATTAAGACTACTCAGTAGCTCGGTCGATAGAGCGTGGCACAGGTGGGGTCTAGGGTTCGAGTCTCCTTCAGCCCAGGTGAATGGAATGTTTATTTCCAGGGAAGTGTGGATGACAATTTACAGGTTGGGTACACGGAGTCAACATCTGTCTCCAGATACTATCCTCAGTATGCCCAACACAATTACTGAAATGCATAGTAAAGTATATTAGTAAATTAGTAGAGTAAAGTAAATTATAACCATGATAGAGTTGACATATTCATATGAATCTTGACAAATACGAACAAAGTTATGAATCTAGTCAGCAATAACATAGGCTTTTTAGACTTGCACAAAATATTGCATACTTATGTATGTCCAAATATATTTGTTAAGCATCTTGAGATTTAAGTATCAATACAAATAATGTAATGGCTGTATATAATTGTAATATGAAAGTAATTGTTTAAATTTCAAAATTGTCGGCGGGACGTAATGGGGGTTGAGGGGGAGAGTGTAGTGTCTTCACTAGCGGCTAACACCTAGTGTAATGTGGTTAGTGCGGTCACCCCTTTCTCCCACCCCCTCTCACCCACCCGTACCTCCCTTTTCTATCTCCTTCCCTTCTCTCCTTCCTCTTTCTCCTCCTCTCCCACCAAGCCCCCAGTCTCCAAACCCATCTTCCTCTCCCCACTCTCCTTGTCACCCTTCCTCAGTTCATCTTGACTTTACCATCTACCTTCACTACAGCTTCCATGGTCTCACATGCTTCTTTCCCATCATCTCTAATTTTTGTAATCGTTCCCCTCACATTTGCCCCTCCAGCCCCGGCCGCCTTCCCCTCGCCCGCTTTCCCCTAAACAGACCTGTGAGTGCCACCATAAATACCCGCACTGGGATACAGTCACCTCCCTCAACCACAGTTTTGCTTCTGTCCCACAGTCACAATCGCCAGTCTCGCTGTATATAACTCCTCGCTAGACGTATCCCAGCTCCCCCTCTGACCCACACACACACACACCTGGAATCTGTACACCAGTTGATTGACAGTTAAGAGGCGGGACCAAAGAGCCAGAGCTCAACCCCCGCAAGCACAACTAGGTGAGTACAACTAGGTTACTACACATACACACAAACACACAAACACACACACACACACACACACACACACACACACACACACACACACACACACACACACACACACACACACACACACACACACACACACACCTCATTGAAAACAGTATTTTCTTGTTCATTATAATTGAAGCAGGACATTTTGCAGCGCTGTCTCTCACACCGAAGAACGTACTCACACTCCCCACAAAAATACTCATCAGGTATTTCCCATTAAGGAGCAACAATTTCTTTTTTTTCTACAAAATTCATGACTATTATACTGCTCATTATTATTACCAATCTTGCCATTAAACCATGTCTCAAACCCCGTGATTGGTCAGCCCAGTCACGCTTCATCCAGCCCTTCTCACCACTGGACACTGCGTCAAATCTGAAGTGATTTGCCGAGCTAAAAGCGTACGACTCTCTCTACAGGCTTACAAGTCCTAGGACGTGCCAATAACGCGACGCATTTAATGTCAATACAGTGCCGAAATTTTAGCGCTGCCGTCAGTTGTAGAGCAGTGAGTGAGAGGACACAGTTCAGTTGAACAGTGTCCTCAGTGAACGTTGCACACACCACAGCCCGCGACACTGTGACGAGACCCACGCCCTGGCGGAGTCCCTACTTATACACTCAGTAAACAAACACACTCAGTACACACACACACACACACACACACACACACACAAAGACACTCAGTAAACAAACACACTCAGTAAACAAAGACACACTTAGTACACATACACACACAACAGCAAATTCCGGTAATTAAACTAATAAAAATGTGTTTCCAGATGCAAGTGATTGCCTTACTGACATCAAACTTTTGTTTCAAGAACGAACACTAACCAGAGCGAACACTAAACAGAGCGAACACTAAACAGAGCGAACACTAACCAGAGCGAACACTAAACAGAACGAACACTAACCAGAGCGAACACTAAACAGAGCGAAACGACCTTTTTTGAATTGAGCAGTTTTGTTAATGAAGAACACAGATGTGGCGAGAAGCATCCCATGTGGCGAGGCTGGTGCTACAGATGTGGTAGGACAGGTGTATGGTGTAAACACATAGGTGTTTCAGGGGAAGAGGAGACAGGTGTGGCACTGCTTGCAAGAGGTATGCCACTGTATGCATGAGAGGTGTGGCACTCTGCAAGAGGGGTGTGGCACTGTATGCAAGAAACAGGTGTGACGAGGATGGTCCCAGTATCAACTTTCGCCAGATCGAGCCGGTGAGGTGGTCGATATCGTCTGGGGTACAACCCTCGCTTTCTGACTACGATGCTTTCTCTGGCCCTCCCTTCTATCTTGCCACTCCCTTGCTTTCTCTGGCCCTCCCTTGCCACTCCCTTGCTTTCTCTGGACCTCCCTTGCCACTCCCTTGCTTTCTCTGGACCTCCCTTGCCACTCCCTTGCTTTCTCTGGACCTCCCTTGCCACTCCCTTGCTTTCTCTGGACCTCCCTTGCCAGTCCCTTACTTTCTCTGGCCCTCCCTTCTATCTTGCCACTCCCTTGGTTTCTCTTCAGCCCTCTTCTCTAACCTTTCTCCTACCATTCCTCCAATTCTGGACTCAAAATCACCCTAAAAATTGCCTCATCAAACTTCCCTGAAAACTTTGCTCCATCTCTCTCTCTCTCCATCTCCTTCACTGCCTTCATCAGCTACGTCCTCCTTCTCCTTGCTATTTTCACGCTCCATCACTTTTTGTGCCAAATAATAAATTCCGTTAACCAACTTCCCAAATATTTCTTAAGGAATTCAGGGTAAACTTAATCAGGAATTTTAACGAAGAACAGATCTGAAGGCATAATTACAATGCTTAATGTAGACTTCAAACACAAACAGACGGAAAGTCAAACAGGCAGACAAATTCACAAAAAACACACACATATATCCCTGATGCCCCTGTTCACCTAGCAGTAAACAGGTACCTGCGAGTTAGACAGCTGCTAAGAGCTGCTTCCCGGGGATGTATGTGTGTGGTAAAATACAAATAGTAAATACACACAAATGGTAAAATACATATAGTATAAACACACGCATACACACATACACACACACACACACACACGAAGGGTAGAATGGACATATGTTTTCTTAATTTTCACTATGACCTGCACAAACTGAAAGAATGATGTAGTAAGTGGCTGCTAGAGTTAAACTACAGCAAGTGTAAAGTAATGAAGCTGGGTGCTGGGAACAGAAGGCTGGACACGAGGTACAAAATATAAGTAACTTCAAGAATCAGGCAGACTGAAGACCGAATCCCTTACCAGTAGGCCACATCAAGCAGATATGAACAACAGTGCATGTTAGGTGCGCCACCGTACAACCTGCCTATTGAAAACCTGAATAAGTGATCATTCGTGCACTTACATACCACGTACGTTAAACCACACTGAATAGAAGTGTATTTGCAACAGGGCGGTAGCAGAGCAATATGGACTGCAGGGGCTGCACTGCAGAAGCTCCAAGGCCTGGCGTGCAAGACACAACGAAGTTAATGATATCATCAAGATAAGCCTCGTCTCAGCTCGGTGCCCAGCAGAGAGAGGAAGACCCCTTTTGGTGTGGACGATACATGTCGAGCCTGGCCTCAGGCTGGGCTTGAGGAGTAGAACTCCCAGAACCCTCTCCAGGTATACACATGCGTAGGGGTATGTAGCTGTCGCTGACACCTACATACTGTGTACCACCTGCTGATCAGGCAGGTGGTACACAGCCAACCACAGGGAAGCTGCAGAATCAAACAAGTACAGACCAACTGAGAAGTCAATACACCTTTGTTCCCATAGCATCTGAGACGCTCGGCCAATGGGGTAGGAGCGCCATGAGCTTTCTCAAAGGAATGGGTTTCAGGCTCGTTGACACCAGCAGAGACCCAAGGGCTGCCAGTGCCCTGTTTCAGCGTCTCAGTGTGTTGATCCAGAGGGGAAATGCCTGCTGTGCCCTAGGTTCCTGTCAGGAAGCAGAGGCGCTTCATGAGATCCACAACCGATGCATAACTCGTAACCCTTAAATACCTAATAAAGCAAAACAAAACAAAAACAGAAGGGGGGGGGGGCCGATGGTAGGCTGGTAAGTGAAAGTGCATAATGTCTTTATATCCACTTTTCTTCCTTTTCATATAAGTGGGTTGAGGGTCTAATTACCAGTCACTCTATTGTGACATTGTTTATTTACATTTCTTTGAAGCAGGAATATTTATTGGTAAATCTGCTTTTCGAAAAGGAGACAAGGAAGAGGTAGGTCACAGGGAAATGCGCGATATCTGGGTCCTCTGCCTAATGGAAGGTTCTCGATAATGGAACCGTCTGGCCCTTTTACTGACAAAGAAAAGTCATGCGGCTTGAGGAGCGTATTTGTCATTCATCTGATACTCGCTGCAAACAAATTCAGACGTTAAAAGTGCATACTGATTCATCTGACACACTTTGGCCGTCTGTATTGGTTCACTTGGATAGTTAAGAGAGATTAGAACCCGGTCATCAAAAGTACCGACACTTGTATTCATTCACGGACACGGACACCTGCAGCAGGAGCCACACAGGGTCTGACACAGACACCCCCAGCAGGAGACACAGGGTCTGACACAGACACCCCCAGCAGGAGACACAGGGTCTGACACGGACACCCCCAGCACGACACACAGGGTCTGACACAGACACCCCCAGCAGGAGACACACAGGGTCTGACACAGACACCCCCAGCACGACACACAGGGTCTGACACAGACACCCCCAGCACGACACACAGGGTCTGACACAGACACCCCCAGCAGGAGCCACACAGGGTCTGACACAGACACCCCCAGCACGACACACAGGGTCTGACACGGACACCCCCAGCACGACACACAGGGTCTGACACAGACACCCCCAGCAGGAGACACACAGGGTCTGACACAGACACCCCCAGCACGACACACAGGGTCTGACACAGACACCCCCAGCACGACACACAGGGTCTGACACAGACACCCCCAGCAGGAGCCACACAGGGTCTGACACAGACACCCCCAGCACGACACACAGGGTCTGACACGGACACCCCCAGCACGACACACAGGGTCTGACACAGACACCCCCAGCAGGAGACACACAGGGTCTGACACAGACACCCCCAGCACGACACACAGGGTCTGACACAGACACCCCCAGCACGACACACAGGGTCTGACACAGACACCCCCAGCAGGAGCCACACAGGGTCTGACACAGACACCCCCAGCACGACACACAGGGTCTGACACGGACACCCCCAGCACGACACACAGGGTCTGACACGGACACCCCCAGCACGACACACAGGGTCTGACACGGACACCCCCAGCACGACACACAGGGTCTGACACAGACACCCCCAGCACGACACACAGGGTCTGACACAGACACCCCCAGCAGGAGACACAGGGTCTGACACAGACACCCCCAGCACGACACACAGGGTCTGACACGGACACCCCCAGCACGACACACAGGGTCTGACACGGACACCCCCAGCACGACACACAGGGTCTGACACGGACACCCCCAGCACGACACACAGGGTCTGACACGGACACCCCCAGCACGACACACAGGGTCTGACACGGACACCCCCAGCACGACACACAGGGTCTGACACGGACACCCCCAGCACGACACACAGGGTCTGACACGGACACCCCCAGCACGACACACAGGGTCTGACACGGACACCCCCAGCAGGAGGCGGCCAGGAAGATAACGACCTCCCCCAGGTTCCTCCAGCTGACCTAATGACTCCTCATAAACTGTCTTCTACATCCCTTCTTACACACACAAATTGGATGGCATTCAACACCTCATTTATGTCGTATTCTCACTGCCTCTTAATATTTCCATCTTGTTTTATGTTATACGCGAATGGAAATAGGAATATTAAATGCACTTTACATCAGACACACATATGCGACGTTATTTGTCTATGTGTTTCTCTCTCTCTCTCTCTCTCTCTCTCTCTCACACACACACACACACACACACACACACACACACACACACACATACACACACACACACACACACACATACACACACACACACACACACACATACACACACACACACACACACACACACACACACACACACACATACACACACACACACACACACACACACACACACACACACACACACACACACACACACACACACAGTAAAGGAAGGTTTCATATTCTTCCAATATGAAACCTGAACAGCACATAGCATAACGGAGGCTCAGAAAGATCCAAGAGACGCAACAATAAAACTTAACAAGTACAGAATGACAGTTAATTGCTAGTGATCGTTGAACAAATATGTAAACAAACACACCTCAGTGCCACACAGGGTGTAAACAATGAACCTTCTGGGGGTTTTCAGTCAAGTCAATAACGTTTGCAGTGTTGCACGAACCTGAACAATGAGGAAGTGCTTGGACAAACACATAACACCCTCATGAATGTTATGTTAACGTTGAAACAACGTTGTGGTTACAATGTTTGCTGGGGTATGAGGACGTGGCAGCAGCGGTTGCAACATCCTCAACAGCAACACAAGTTGCTGTTGATTGACAGTTGAGAGGCGGGACCAAAGAGCCAAAGCTCAACCCCCGCAAGCACAATTAGTTGAGTACAAGTAGATTATGTGGACACGAAGTGAACGAGAGGATATTCCACATACAACAATAACATAAGATAAGATAGTATGTGAAAAAATATAGTTAATCAGAATATATATATATATACATTTATTGCAAAAATTTTGAAAACATGAATAAGTTTTTGAAAGAATTGAGTAAACTGGTGAAGCCACTGGGAATTTACGTACGAGTCGGTTCTGAGAGTTCTGGTACTCCCCCAAGCTCGGCCTGGCTTATCTTGTCATAACTTGATCTAAAAGGTTGTTGCTTGGAGCGGCCCGCAGGCCCCCAGTGTGTAGAATAAGAAAAATGAAAATGTGAATATGATAGATTTTGCTATTGTGAGAGAGATGTACATGACAGAACACCTGCACATATTCTTATCTTATATATATATATATATATATATATATATATATATATATATATATATATATATATATATATATATATATATATATATATATATATATATATATAAGGTAAGAATATGTGCAGGAGTTCTGTGTATATATGCAGGTGTTCTGTGTATATATATATATATATATATATGCAAACAAGCCTGAATGGTCCCCAGGACTATATACAACTGAAAACTCACACCCCAGAAGTGACTCGAACCCATACTCCCACAACTGGTATGTACAGGGACGCCTTAATCCGCTTGACCATCACGACCGGACATAAGGAAGTGATAGCCGAGGCTATATGAACCACTTCCCCGCCGGCACTCGGATGGTAATCTTGGGCATAGCATTTTATCAAATCACCTCATTCTTTGGGGCACACGTGAGGAACACAAATGCAAACAAGCCTGAATGGTCCCCAGGACTATATACAACTGAAAACTCACACCCCAGAAGTGACTCGAACCCATACTCCCACAACTGGTATGTACAGGGACGCCTTAATCCGCTTGACCATCACGACCGGACATAAGGAAGTGATAGCCGAGGCTATATGAACCACTTCCCCGCCGGCACTCGGATGGTAATCTTGGGCATAGCATTTTATCAAATCACCTCATTCTTTGGGGCACACGTGAGGAACACAAATGCAAACAAGCCTGAATGGTCCCCAGGACTATATACAACTGAAAACTCACACCCCAGAAGTGACTCGAACCCATACTCCCACAACTGGTATGTACAGGGACGCCTTAATCCGCTTGACCATCACGACCGGACATAAGGAAGTGATAGCCGAGGCTATATGAACCACTTCCCCGCCGGCACTCGGATGGTAATCTTGGGCATAGCATTTTATCAAATCACCTCATTCTCATTATGTCCGGTCGTGATGGTCAAGCGGATTAAGGCGTCCCTGTACATACCAGTTGTGGGAGTATGGGTTCGAGTCACTTCTGGGGTGTGAGTTTTCAGTTGTATATAGTCCTGGGGACCATTCAGGCTTGTTTGCATTTGTGTTCCTCACGTGTGCCCCAAAGAATGAGGTGATTTGATAAAATGCTATGCCCAAGATTACCATCCGAGTGCCGGCGGGGAAGTGGTTCATATAGCCTCGGCTATCACTTCCTTATGTCCGGTCGTGATGGTCAAGCGGATTAAGGCGTCCCTGTACATACCAGTTGTGGGAGTATGGGTTCGAGTCACTTCTGGGGTGTGAGTTTTCAGTTGTATATAGTCCTGGGGACCATTCAGGCTTGTTTGCATTTGTGTTCCTCACGTGTGCCCCAAAGAATGAGGTGATTTGATAAAATGCTATGCCCAAGATTACCATCCGAGTGCCGGCGGGGAAGTGGTTCATATAGCCTCGGCTATCACTTCCTTATGTCCGGTCGTGATGGTCAAGCGGATTAAGGCGTCCCTGTACATACCAGTTGTGGGAGTATGGGTTCGAGTCACTTCTGGGGTGTGAGTTTTCAGTTATATATATATATATATATATATATATATATATATATATATATATATATATATATATAATATTTTTTACCGTCTCTGCCACTCTTTACACCGCTTAGTAATTATCCAGGCCGGACTGCAACCCGTTCTCGCAAATTGAATAAGTCAATATTGACTTATTAGTTGCGTGCATAGGTGACATACTAAACATAATAGTTTCCCTTGAAAAGCTTCATAGAAAACACCGACTTTACCTAACCTACTTAGTATGTTAAAATAAGCATCTTATAGCTTCGTAATTACAATTGTTACTTAACCTATTATAGGTATAGGTTAGGTAATAATTGTAATTACGAAGCAATAAGATGCTTATCTTAACATACTAAGTAGGTTAGGTAAGGTCGGTGTTTTCTATGAAGCTTTTCAAGGGAAACTATTATGTTAAGTATGTCACCTATGCACATATTTAATAAGTCAATATTGACTTATTAAATTTGCGAACTAAACTCCCCCATTCACCCCTGGCTCACCCCACTTTCCCCCCACCCATAGTTCTTCCTCTTGTCCCTCACTATAACAATAAAACTAATATAAATAACAGTATTACGGGCTATTCATGCCCGTGCCACCTCTTGGGTGGCTTAATCTTTATCAATCTATCAAATAACAATAAAAATAATAATATTTTCACTAATTAAATTAGAACATAAGAATAAAGGAAACAAAAGAAGGATTATTGGCCCATACGAGGCTGCTCCTACATATATCCACCAAATGTCTAACTTACGCATGAAACAATCCAGTGATCCCCCACCTGTAATGTTACCTGGTAATTTGTTCCATAGTTTAACAACCATAGTAACTACCTTGCAGACTAACGCGTTGCACAGAGATATAGTGATACTTATACAGAAAGACAAGTCAATTATCACTTTCAACCAGCCACAACGTAGGACAGAAGAACGGTGATGCTTTTTTCACCCCTATGCCTATAAACCTAAGGAACCTCCTACCCGTCGAAGCCGTAAATGATGGAGGAGGAGGAGGAATGGAGTGTGTGTGGCGGCGAGCGCCTCTCGGCCGGTCATCAAAGAGTGGTTAGGGATTAATACGGATCCTGGCTGGCACACGGAGGGTAATTATCGACTCCTTCAAACTCGCCAAAAACGTCGGAGTCTTCAAACTTAGGCTGGTGGAGCTTACTCCCGGGTGAGTTAGGAGCAGCGGGACGCAGGGTGTCTGTGCTAACCTATCACACGGCGCGTCAGCTCCCTGTTCTTACCTACTGCTTAGTAAATACTATCTGTTCTTACCTACTTCTTAGTAAATACTATCTGTTCTTACCTACTTCTTAGTAAATACTATCTGTTCTTACCTACTTCTTAGTAAATACTATCTTTTCTTACCTACTTCTTAGTAAATACTATCTTTTCTTACCTACTTCTTAGTAAATACTATCTTTTCTTACCTACTTCTTAGTAAATACTATCTTTTCTAACCTACTTCATAGTAAATACTATCTTTTCTAACCTACTTCTTAGTAAATACTATCTGTTCTTACATATTTATGTTCACGGGAAATGACTTGGAGTTTAGGGGTTTAAGATGTTAATACTTTGACAGTCAGTTCACTGAAGACAATTAAGAGCGTCCCGGCCGCGTCTGGGTACCAGGTAAAGTAACTATCAGGAGAAAGCACTAATTCTTTAAGCCTATACAACACTTAGAATGGATCAGGATAAGGATTTGGGATAAGACGAAGGGAGAATGGATCAGGATAAGGATTTCGGATAAGACGAAGGGAAGGGATGATGCCCAACCACTTGAACGGTCGGGGATTACGTCTGGACACAAGTGACAGGATTCACAACTTATCGGTTGTACAAATCCACAAGGGCCGTGACGAGGATTCGAACCTTGTGTCTGAGATCATCCCAGACGCTGCCTTAATCGACTGAGATACGACATGGTCAAAATGGATTTGTTCATTGATGCATCACGCTATTGTGATTTATGTGTGTTATCGGTTGTTCTCTATAATGCTAAGTGTTGCACATGCTGCTATGGCGGCATGTTCACTCACAGGATAAGTGATCCACACCAATAAACTCGCCCTTTGGAGCAAAAAATAAAAATATAAACAGAACAAAAAATTAAATACAGTTCACACCACTTGAATATACATTACTGTATTTTCATGAAGCGTTTTATATTATTGCCACATACTTTTGTAAGGAATTTCTCCTTCCAAAAAAATTGCTCGCATTCCATTTCAAATAAAAATATTACTTAAATTTATCCTTTATTTCCCCAATATGACGGATGAGAAATAAATTTGTCGCCACACATAATAAACTACTATCTTGAGGTTATCTTGAGATGATTTCGGGGCTTTTAGTGTCCCCGCGGCCCGGTCCTCGACCAGGCCTCCACCCCCAGGAAGCAGCCCGTGACAGCTGACTAACACCCAGGTACCTATTTTACTGCTAGGTAACAGGGGCATAGGGTGAAAGAAACTCTGCCCATTGTTTCTCGCCGGCGCCTGGGATCGAACCCAGGACCACATGATCACAAGTCCAGCGTGCTGTCCGCTCGGCCAACCGGCTACTGCCGCAGAGACACGAACAAAAACGGCTCTTGGCGCCGAAATCCGAAGCAACAAACAACTGACTAACGACTCCTGACACACAACCAAGAGCAAACATAAAGTTTATCACAAGCTCAGCAAGCAAAGGGTTTAGAAACTACCCAAGACGTTATCTTCATTCTTGACCAGACCACACACTAGAAGGTGAAGGGACGACGACGTTTCGGTCCGTCCTGGACCATTCTCAAGTCAAGTCGATTATCTTCATTCTTATAGGTTCCACCGAGGGCTGGAGGTACGCCGTCCAGACCAGGGACCAGATTCACGAAGCAGTTACGCATGCACTTACGAACCTGTACATCTTTTCTCAATCTTTGGCGGCTTTGTTTGCAATTATTAAACAGTTAATGAGCTCCGAAACACCAGGAGGCTGTTTATAACAAGAACAACAGTTTATTGTGAAGTTTTCATGCTTGTAAACTGTTTAATAAATGTAACCAAAGCCGTCAAAGATTGAGGAAAGATGTACACGTTCCTAGGTGCATGCGTAACTGCTTCGTGAATCTGGCCCCAGAAGATTTAAAGTTGACACCCAGGACCCAAGAATCTCAATTTCCGTAAGTACAGTCATGTGAGCACAGTTAGGTGCGTATATACACTCCCACCAAATCAGATGAAAAAAAAAAAATAGTTTTTATTCTTGCGTTTAAGACCGCGCGACAAACCCAAATTGCCTTCGTGTTCGACCCAATCCTGTATCCAAATTCTCTCTCACCATTTTCCGTTTTCTGTATAAATTAAATTCGTTTTCTTTACGCTTCACAAGTCTCTGAAACTGATCTCTCTCTCTCATAATTATTAAGTTAATATAACATCCACTGCTTCTCTTAAGAGCACATGTTATATTCGCTACTATAAAACACACACAAACATTTATTGAACAGCTTCAAGTCCTCAAAGAGCGCAATTAAAGCATTCCATAAGCCGAAAACAGACCCAAAAATAACGTACCCAACACCACTGCTATAACAAGGGGCGACCCATGAATACAGAAGCTAGCGGCGGAGGACCTAAACACTTACAAAATCATCTCTGTCATTGTGTTATATATATATATATATATATATATATATATATATATATATATATATATATATATATATATATATATATATATATTTATATATATATATATATATATATATATATATATATATATATATATATAATATATATATATATATATATATATATATTATATATATATATATATATATATATATATATATATATATATATATATATATATATATATTATATATATATATATATATATATATATATATATATATATATATATATATATATATATATATATTATAGCATTATTGCATATATATGAAGCATTATTTGTATTTGTAGTACGTGGGTGAAGCATTTATAGCGTTGTGATTCGAACAAAATTCGTCAGTGAAGCACTTGTTCCGGATATGTTCGAACGTCAGCAGTTGTGAGTCGTGTGTAAACCGCTTTTCATTCATAAACAGGGGGTTTGGCGGGTGCATGGAATCACTTTTGGATCTTTGTTTGGAGGACGGGTTGAGATAGTTTGTCATGGGGGTATACGGACGAAGCCATCGAGGATAGAGAGTGAACAAGGTGGTGTTCGGAGAGAGGTGTGAACTAGGCTGTAACGTACCAATGGAACACCTCTGCTACCATTGTAACGTGGATAGATATATAGTGGCTATAGAAACGGATAGGTAGAAAAATAAGATCAATTGATTCTGACTGAAATATTACCGCACATGGGTACATAATGACAGACACGACGATAGTTTATCACGTCAAACTGGCTCAAGTTAATCTTGACTTTTCAAAGAAATGTAATATAAGGCACCTAACAACAAAATATAATGGAATAAAATCGGGATAATAAAATGAAATTGACATTAACATGATTTCATAAAAAATGAAACAATGTGAAAAGGAAGTACGGTTTTTGCAGGTGGCAACGTTGCCACAAACTACAGGTCATGACAGGTGGCAACGTCGCCACAAACTACACGTCACGGGAGGTGGCAACGTCGCCACAAACTACACGTCACGGGAGGTGGCAACGTCGCCACAAACTACACGTCAAGGGAGGTGGCAACGTCGCGTGTAATCAGTGGCCGTGGGACATACACTCCTATAGGTCTGGCTAGCGAGCTGGGGCAAAAATCAGGCCTAATGCAACTGGCTGTGGTAAATAAAGATGTAAATTTCATTCTTCCTGTGGTCGGCCTGGTGTAAATCAGTGAATCGCCAGCGTGCTGGAGCATGTGTTGACATGGTGTTAATGCTAGTGATTCACGCTCCTGAACGACGAGGCTGTCACACTTCAGTACTAACCTTCAGGTAGGTGTGTGTGTGTGTGTGTGTGTGTGTGTGTGTGTGTGTGTGTGTGTGTGTGTGTGTGTCAGTCAACTGTTGGCGTGCTTTCACGAAAACAAGTTAGCGAATCCGAGTCGTTCTTTGGATTATGTAAACAAAAACATATGAAGCTTGCTCTGGATATTTTAAATATGAGACGTAATCTGGTTAAGGTGAGTCTGAGACTTGTTGTGGATGAGGCCTAAGGCAAAGGGTGTGGTCTGAGGCAAAGGGTGTGGCTTAAGGCAAAGGGTGTGGTCTGAGGAAGGGAGTATAGGAACTCCCGGGTCACAATGTGCGGTTGTAGATGACGACCAAGAAAATTGCATCATTCATCACACCGACCCGACGCAGACACCGTAGAAGGGGGGAGAGGGGGATGCAGGGAGGGATGGAGGAACACAGGTAAAGGAAAGGGGAGGAGGACGGGTGAGGCAAGGAAAGGTAAAGGTAAGGAAAGATCGGGTGAGGAGCGGGAGGGAGAGAAGAGGGAACAAATGAGGGGAGACGGAGGGTAGAACATAAACCACTATTGTCACCGCTGAGCAGAGCACCTTGAGAACTTCTTTAAATTCCCATGTACGCTAGAACCACCGCACAGGTATGCACAGTGGATAGTCTAGATACAACACTAAGCTGTTACCTTTGTCCCTGCTACCCTGAATGAAGATAAAATTAATATAGTAAAGAACTCACAACCCTTATATGGAATAATTACAACCCACGGTGGAATGGCTGGCAGACAGAACAAACGTCCCTAGAGTAGTTTTTGTGTAATAATTTGCAATAGGAAAACCCATTATTAAATACCTATATGAACATTTACACACAATTTTGCTTCATTGTCGGTGATTTTTTTTAAAGTGAATTACATGAATATTACATGAATATTACATGCTAATGTCACAACTGGACGGCCGACATTTTACCACCCAATATTTTTGGTTATCAAACAGTTAAAGGTCGGCAGAACCATTACACAGATAAACCAACCCCCCCATATGTTATGACACGAAGGTGATGTTTCGGTCTTTCTTGGACCATTATCAAGTCCAGTCACGATGCGATTATGGTCCACGACGGTCTGAAACGTCGTTACTTTCATGCCAAATGTGTGAGTGTTAGTATATTTGTTCTCTGCCACGCTACTTGTGACGTGGTCTCTGCATTGGCCTTATCACTGGTTAAAGATTGGAGATTAAGTACAGTGTACGTTATAAAGCATAACTGGCAGACAGAACAAATATCACAAAACTCATGAACATACATATAACTTACTCAATCGACGATCTGAATAACATAAATAAATGAAAATAACAATAATATTATGACGTGAGAAAATCATGTTGAAAATCACACTCATTCTTTTTCATTTTTTCACTCAAGTGACTACAGAAGTCGACAAGTTCAGACTCTTCTTAGTAGGCTTGGAGCGTACCCTTCCCACAGCTCAACTTACCCCTTGTATACCAAGAGCTTTAATATGAGAACACTTTCTACTCCACCCAACAAGAGCACTCCCACAACACACCTCCACTGATAGCGTTTACTAAAGTGAATAACTTGAATGGCTAAAAAACAGGTTTACGAGTGTAAACAGTTACAGTCCATGCAAGCCCTCCCTCGCTCAGTAGGCCGACTACAGTGTAAATTATATTCTCACGTCCTAATGCTCTCCTTATTCTGATTATTATACCAGAGGAGCAGGAGCTCGCTCCAGCCTCCTCCGCCCGCCGCCAACCCACTAAAACTGCCATTATCTTGTCGTAACTCATTATAAACATCATTACGACCGCGCGGTGTCCCGCATTGTGACCGGCTGTTTACGAGGCCCACTCCCGCACGCACTCTACGTTACACTGTCACACGTCGCGTTAAATGCAGCGAATCGCTGAGATTTGGGAAGTTAGGTCAAACTGGATAGGTTGCGGGATTCCCTTACCAGTGGCAGCTTCTATACCAGGAAGGCCAGATAAGACGTGGAACAAATAATTGATTATAGAGCTTCTTGCACAAGGAAATTACGTTAACGTGATGTATCAGTGGGCAAATCGGCAGTAACTATGAGGAGGATTCGAACCCGTGCTATCTTGGTACTAGCTTGGGAGTAGACAGAATTTAGCGACAGGAAGCACACATTTAGGACGCGTCGACGACATTCTGCGCGCTACTAATTAAATAGTTGAGAATTGTTGCAACAAAGAACCAGAGACACGGCGAGACACGACAGGTGGGGCCACGCCTCAACACGGTAGGCGCGGGGCACTATGTGAATGGGTAAGCAATCTTTGTCGTCCTGCCTCCCTCTCTCATCACGGTCCTTCCCTCACACAGCGACAAGCCACACCTCCGGTACACCTGCAGTAGGGAGGTGACATATACAAGCCACACCTCCGGTACACCTGCAGCAGGGAGGTGACATATACAAGCCACACCTCCGGTACACCTGCAGCAGGGAGGTAAAATATACTAGCCACACCTCCGGTACACCTGCAGCAGGGAGGTGACATATACAAGCCACACCTCCGGTACACCTGCAGCAGGGAGGTGACATATACAAGCCAGGTGTAACCGACACCTGAAAAAAGTCACTTCAGCTCATACACGTTAACAAAGCCAAGTTGAACTCAGACTAGAAAATTGTTGACAGTTTATAAAGAAAAACTGATGATAAACTAGAAAACCCAGTTAATTTAGAAAACCCATAACCAGCTTATGAATAACCTTAAGCCAGCTTATAAAAAACCCGCCCTGACAGCCTAGACAAAATGCGAGTAGAGTGGTAAACCTGAATCATGGTGCACAAGTCCCCTTAAAAACTGGTTAAAAAAGGTCATATCGAAAAAAGTCGGCTAAAAAAGATTCCGGAATTGAGTCGTTATAAAAACTGAGCAGGGACTTGAAACTGAGAGACTACTGGCAGAACAAGGAAGCCGTCGACTCCCAAGTTACTGCCTGGATGTTGCTCTTGGCGCTCTGATGGGAGAACGCCTGGGCGCACTTTTATATATTTCCTTGTGCATTATCACTATTGCTTGAACTCGACGTCGAAGAAGAGGTCCCTGCACATATTCCCAGCTCTACACACCCATCAGCCATTCCAATACACAAACCAAGCAGGGGAATATGCAGAGGCGAACGTGTTTCATAAGGGACGCCTCCCCTAGAAACACAAACCGAAACTGTCTCTATTTTCCGCTTGTTACAACTTGTAATAAAGTTGTTACATCTTGGCTTAACGTGTTTATGACGTATTGGAACGTTGTTACAACTTGCTATATTGGTTGTTATAACTGGTTAGGAGGTGTTAAAACTTGTTCGAACGTTGTACCAACGTCGTAGTTTCGGTGTGTGTTTGGCGGGTCTCCACCTCCCTGAGACACGCCTACATCCCTGATACAGCTCCTGTGTCGACTCCCTTCCCTCCGTGTACCCTCCCACCACCTCTTCCGCCTGACCCACCTCCGACCAGCACCTGCTCTTCAAACTTGGATCTGATTTTTCTAACTTGGTGAAATTAGAATTATGAACTTTATTCATAACAACTCATATGCGTCGTTACATTTACAGCTGGTGAGCAGGTGGAGAGCCTTTCTTCGTTTTAATTCAGTGTTTGCTTGAGTTGCAGTAACATTACGCTGTTATACACTGTTAGTCGTTTATATTACCGTGTCTGACTGTGGGTATGTACGCTCTATGTAATTATAAAATAAAAGGCAGTGCCAAGGCTGGAAGAGTATGTAAGCTCTAGCTTTTGAACATTTCGAACTTATTGCAATGATCCAAACGTAAGATTAGTTGCGGAGCATCTAATCGACCAAACATGTATGTTTGGTCGACAACAAACAAATATGTTGGTTACCACTCTAAAAGCACTTCAATAACCTTCTGCGGTCGAGTGCTCACTACACTACACTACACAATAACTCACTACATCATATTGTCTAACATCTCTCCCACCCCGTCCACGGAGGACACAAGAAAATGAACATATGCTGCCTTGCACTGTATGGCCAAAGAACTAAACCATCTCAGCAGTCCAGGTCAGCGCTTCACTCACTCCAAAAGCCCGTGAAAGGCAACCAAAGAAAAAATATGGTTTCCCTTTTACCGCTTATTTGATCATATTTGCCCTAACAGTTCACTCTGCAGCCCGTTCTCAATATTTGTTATCTCCGTCAAAAAGGGATATATATATATATATATATATATATATATATATATATATATATATATATATATATATATATATATATATATATATATATATATATTTATATATATATATTTATATATATATATATATATATATATATATATATATATATATATATATATATTGTTGAATATGACCGAAAGGATAAGATTAATGATTCTAACACGAATCTTCTCAATATTTCTTTACGTTTTTCTTCACTGTCGAAGGAAGTTGAAAAATTAACTCTCCAAAGTTCATTTTCACACTATATTATGGTCTAAATGAATGGACGCACTTAGCTTTATGAGCTCCGTGAATCACGCACTTAGCCTTATGAGCTCCATGAGTCACGCACTTACCTTTATGAGCTTCGCGAGTCACACACTTAACTTTCTCCAAGAGGCACTTCCACACACACACACACACACTTAACTTTCCTCCTTGGGCTAAAGAAACACTTAAAATCCACACCATAACACTAGTTATTAATCTTTGTCACTCACTCCTTCCCTTCCTACTTGGGCTGAACGGTAGAGCGACGGTCTTGCTTCATCCAGGTCGGTGTTCAATCCCCGACCGTCCAAGTGGTTGGGCACCATTCCTTCCCTACCCCGTTCCATCCCAAAACCTTATCCTAACCCCTTCCAAGTGCTACATATAGTCGTAATGGATTGGCTCTTTCTCCCTTCCTGTCCTTCCTACTTTTCCTACCACATCTACACCTCGCCCCTCTTCCCTGTGACCATTCCGCTCTGCCCCCCCTTATCCTATCTCTGGGATGGGGGGGCATCCCTGGGATAGGGAGGATAGGGAGAGAGAGCGCTGGTGGTGGCTGGCGCTGTGATTTAACGCAAGTGGTCTCCCACCTGCCCCTCATTACCATACATTAAAGTGGGAACTACACACTCCCCTCTCCAGCACACACACACACACACACACACACACACACACACACACACACACACACACACACACACACACACACACTTTGCCTCCCTGGTCGACTGCTCCTCTCCCATGTACAGCAGCACCACCACCATGGTCGACTCGCCCTTCTCCCACAGCCAACCTGGTTTGTTTGTTGCTAGGCTTAAGGCCTATCCCCACCTGTGGTTATTACGACCACTTCACCAACCAAGCGGCATGTATACTTTTTGTCCTAAACATGGTTCAGGCCTAAAGTAAACTCTCTGTGTATATAAAGTGAGATATAGGGTATACCTCTCTGTGTGTATCCCTCGCCACCCTTGTGATTATTCCCCCCGTCATTTGTAAGCACACACACTGCTACTCTGGTCGATTCAGACCAGTCATATGTACCTGGTCTACTTCTTCTCCACCTCTCCCACACACCCACACTGCGATCTTGGTCGCCTGGCACCTCCCACAATGACCCTGGTCGATTTAAACGCCTCCCCACAACCACCCTGGTCGACTTAACCCCCTCCCACAACCACCTTGGTCGACTTAACCCCCTCCCACAACCACCCTGGTCGACTTAACCCCCTCCCACAACCACCCTGGTCGACTTAACCCCCTCCCACAACCACCCTGGTCGACTCATCCTCCCCCCCATCCCCCCGCGACCTGGTTACTTTTATCACCAATCGTCTACATTTTATATTTTTTTTTAATAATTTCATCATAATTTTTCTAATACATGATCAGTTTTTATACACAACTGGCAAAAATGTGTGATCCCAAATATGGCTCTATACACAAACAGGTGTATTTTGATGGTATTTATTTACAGGTGTGTGTGTGTGTGTGTGTGTGTGTGTGTGTGTGTGTGTGTGTGTGTGTGTGTGTGTGTGTGTGTGTGTGTGTGTGTGTGTTCTCTCGTCCGGCCTGGTGAGTTTAGATCCATATTTTGTATTTTCTAATATAATCCGCCACAAGCACAACAACACCTGCATTTTCTACCAGTATACATGGGCATATATGTGCATGTAGAAAATGTATACAGAAAGTAATGTATAATTCTTGGTTGCGCGGTTACAACCTGTTGTTGTTGTTGCCACTTTCACTATCCTACACTGTCAACCTTCCCTCCAGTGTTGCCATGTCCTACACTGTCAACCTTCCCTTCAGTGTTGCCATGTCCTACACTGTCAACCTTCCCTTCAGTGTTGCCATGTCCTACACTGTCAACCTTCCCTTCAGTGTTGCCATGTCCTACACTGTCAACCTTCCCTTCAGTGTTGCCATGTCCTACACTGTCAACCTTGCCTCCAGTGTTGCCATGTCCTACACTGTCAACCTTGCCTCCAGTGTTGCCATGTCCTACACTGTCAACCTTCCCTCCAGTGTTGCCATGTCCTACACTGTCAACCTTCCCTCCAGTGTTGCCATGTCCTACACTGTCAACATTCCCTCCAGTGTTGCCATATCTCATACTGTCAACATTCGAGTGTTGCCATATCCCAGATTGCCAGCGTTCCATAATACTGGGCTGCTACCCTTGTGGCCGAGGTTCGAATCCTCCAGGAGTCATTGGAGTTACTTTTGAAAAACTGATGGTTGGTAACAATTCAATCTAGGCACTATACTGGATGTAATAATAGAATACATCTTCATTTAATTTAATAATACATCTTCAGAAGGATCCTTCTAAAGATGTATTAATACGAAAGTACTTAAGGAAATTCCTATCTTAATCCTTCCCTCGTGGTCTGATTATATATATATATATAACTGAAAACTCACACCCCAGAAGTGACTCGAACCCATACTCCCAGGAGCAACACAACTGGTATGTACAAGACGCCTTAATCCACTTGACCATCACGACCGGACAAAATGAGGTGATAGCCGAAGCTATTTGAACCACCCCACCGCCGGCACTCGGATGGTAATCTTGGGCATAGCATTTTACCAAATCACCTCATTCTTTGGGGCACACGTGAGGAACACAAATGCGAACAAGCCTGAATGGTCCCCAGGACAATATGCAACTGAAAACTCACACCCCAGAAGTGACTCGAACCCATACTCCCAGGAGCAACACAACTGGTATGTACAAGACGCCTTAATCCACTTGACCATCACGACCGGACAAAATGAGGTGATAGCCGAAGCTATTTGAACCACCCCACCGCCGGCACTCGGATGGTAATCTTGGGCATAGCATTTGCTATGGGTTGAATGCTATGCCCAAGATTACCATCCGAGTGCCGGCGGTGGGGTGGTTCAAATAGCTTCGGCTATCACCTCATTTTGTCCGGTCGTGATGGTCAAGTGGATTAAGGCGTCTTGTACATACCAGTTGTGTTGCTCCTGGGAGTATGGGTTCGAGTCACTTCTGGGGTGTGAGTTTTCAGTTGCATATTGTCCTGGGGACCATTCAGGCTTGTTCGCATTTGTGTTCCTCACGTGTGCCCCAAAGAATGAGGTGATTTGGTAAAATGCTATGCCCAAGATTACCATCCGAGTGCCGGCGGTGGGGTGGTTCAAATAGCTTCGGCTATCACCTCATTTTGTCCGGTCGTGATGGTCAAGTGGATTAAGGCATCTTGTACATACCAGTTATGTTGCTCCTGGGAGTATGGGTTCGAGTCACTTCTGGGGTGTGAGTTTTCAGTTGCATATTGTCCTGGGGACCATTCAGGCTTGTTCGCATTTGTGTTCCTCACGTGTGCCCCAAAGAATGAGGTGATTTGGTAAAATGCTATGCCCAAGATTACCATCCGAGTGCCGGCGGTGGGGTGGTTCAAATAGCTTCGGCTATCACCTCATTTTGTCCGGTCGTGATGGTCAAGTGGATTAAGGCGTCTTGTACATACCAGTTGTGTTGCTCCTGGGAGTATGGGTTCGAGTCACTTCTGGGGTGTGAGTTTTCAGTTGCATATTGTCCTGGGGACCATTCAGGCTTGTTCGCATATATATATATATAAAACATCATCACAAAGGTCCCCAACCCAGACACAATGGGGGGACCTTTGGCAAGCCGCCTGCTCACTGGCCTCGTCGAGGCCGCTAAAGAGATGGTGGGCCCCATCAGTTAATTCAGGTAAATAATACTAAAGCAGAGGGTAATGAAGAGTGGGAATAACGGGTTAATATAATGCTGGAAGATTAGGTGTTTACCTGTACTCACCTGGTTGTGCTTGCGTGGGTTGAGCTTCGGCTCTTTGGTCCCGCCTCTCAACGATCAATATACTCGTGTAAAAATTCCTGAGCCTACTGGGTTCTACCATGTCTACATTTGAAAGTGTGTATGGAGTCAACCTCCACCGCATCACTTCCTAATACATTCCACCTGATTGTCCAATCCAATGTGTGTACACGTGTCTAGTGGAACATTACTATGTAAGGCATGTGTGGTGTGATGATACAACCCTGTTATGACAAGTTGGCGACAGTTATCTTGAGATGATTTCGGGGCTTTAGTGTCCCCGTGGCCCGGTCCTCGACCAGGCCTCCACCCCCAGGAATCAGCCCGTGACAGCTGACTAACAACCAAGTACCTATTTTACTGCTAGGTAACAGGGGCATAGGGTGAAAGAAACTGCCCACTGTTTCTCGCCGGCGCCCGGGATCGAACCCGGGACCACAGGATCACAAGTCCAGCATGCTGTCCGCTCGGCCGACCGGCTCCTCCGACAGTGGTAAAGCCTCAAACACACACAAACCATTGAACTAAAACTTATCATTTTGGAAGGTGGAACAAGCAGCTGTAGTTGGCAGTGGGTCAAGTATTGTTCTCCAGGGTCAAGTGCTTGACGGTCGTTATGTAGGCAGCTCATTCCTGCCACTGTTGGCGTTTCTATTACAACTATTGTTGTTAGTAGTTATCAGATAGATTGGAGATATGTGTAGGGTTGAGGTGTGTGTCCACGACACACACCGCCCGCAAGGTGCCGCTCTGAATGGCGTCACAGCTTTTTATGTACTATGTACCAGAAATCTATGAACTGTGCTCACTAATCTGAATCCGTCAAACTGTTCTTCGGAAACGCTGACCATTATACAAGTCAACACGGACTACTTAACTTATAAAAAAAGATCAATTAAGAATACCACCAGTTGCAACTTGTGAGCTACGCATTCAATACGCACACCCTACCC